>NW_025946254.1:0-553 GCF_000764305.2 Hyalella azteca | reverse complement strand
CCTTGTGAATCAAGTCACAAAAAGTTCAAGAATCGGCAACAGGCCATGGGCCTATTTCTTCAACGCCGACACTTCTATTCTATTCTATTCTATGAGCGCTGCTGCCGTAGTGTGTACGTTTGGAGCGCTCTGTATCTTGGTTTGTGCAAGTGTATCTAATGTTATGAACTGTCTTGTCCTAGCAACAACGTTCCGGATCTTGTTAAGAAAAAGCACCCCAGTATGACCTTGTTAATATTGGTTAATAGTGGTTGATAATATTAACCACTGGGCAGGGTGGCCCAGTGGTTAAAGTTCAGAGTACCAAGATTGGCGCAGAGAGGCGCGGGTTCGATCCCAGCTGTGTGCGCCAGTTTCTGGTCAGAATCGGCAAGGAGGCCGGGCGGTTAAGCACAGCAGAATGTAGCAATGAGTTGCGAGTTCGAGACCGCAAAATGCTGTGAATGTTCTGCGATGTTAAGAATCGGCGACAGGCCTACGGCCTAATAACGGTGAAACGGTGAATTATTATTATTATTATTATTATTATTATTATTATTATTATTATTATTAT
>NW_025946253.1:0-1437 GCF_000764305.2 Hyalella azteca | reverse complement strand
TCCTGGTACGTCTGCTCTACGGTCCCCCTGGTACGTCTGCTCTACAGTCCCCTGGTACGTCTGCTCTACGGTCCCCCTGGTACGTCTGCTCTGCAGTCCCCTGGTACGTCTGCTCTACGGTCCCCCTGGTACGTCTGCTCTACAGTCCCCTGGTACGTCTGCTCTACGGTCCCCCTGGTACGTCTGCTCTACGTTCTCCCTGATACGTCAGCTCTACGGTCCCCCTAGGTACGTCTGCTCTACAGTTCCCCTGGTACGTCTGCTCTACGGCCCCCCTGGTACGTCTGCTCTACGGTCCCTTGGTACGTTGTCAGTTGTCTTGGAACCTCCACGGGACGTCTTGGTACGTAGCGGTTTCGACGACATGAACGTCTGCTGTGTGGGCCTCGTGGTGCCTTGTCCTCTATCTTAGAACCCGCCCGGTCGCTCCACCGGCACCCTTCGCCTTGCTATTTCTCTGCATGCAACCAAGGCAAAATGCTCACCAAAATGTTGAGGGAAACTCCTCGAAGCAACATTATTATCGGTAACCGTTAGCCTATACATAAACTGATGGAGATCTAGCCCTATGCCGTGATAGTATCACCGCCTGACTATACGCCAGAAAATATTATACACAACTCATTACACAGACAAACCGCCATTGCCATGAAAATGAGCGGCACATCAAACTAAAACGACAAAACCCGCGGTGAACCACCGTTCACCGCGGTGCAAGGGGATGTGGGGACCACCGCGCATGTGGGGACCACCGCGCATGTGGGGACCCCCACATGCGCGGTGCCTGGGACCCCCACATGCGCGGTGCCTGGGACCCCCCCGTGCGCGGTGCCTGGGACCCCCCCGTGCGCGGTGCCTGGGACCCCCACGTGCGCGGTGCCTGGGACCCCACGTGCGCGGTGCCTGGGACCTCCACATGCGCGGTGCCTGGGACCCCCACGAGCGCGGTGCCTGGGACCCCCACGTGCGCATGCCTGGTTTTGTTTATGTGTTGTTAGACCTCAAGCACGTGACGTGGATATGGAAGTGAAGTTGTAGTCGCTGTAAGCGAGTGTGAAGCGTCCATGTAATGTGGGACGTCGCTCTAGTGTGTTCGTCAGATCAGCTTACAATTTGCAGTCACGAGCATATGTTTAGTCTTGGAGCATATGTTTAGTCTTAAAATGCCTCGTATCCTACGGAACAACTGAAATCTAGAAGCAATTTTAAATCTGCCGTCCGTTGAGAAGATTTTATAAAAATGCCAGTCTAGTCAAGAAATGTACAAGAATCAGCGACAGGCCTATTCTTCAAAGCCGAAGATACTACCTATACTATGCCAAATGCTAAGCCCCTTACGGACCTGATACAACTCCAGCAGATATTTCCACAGGCTAATTTCTTCAGCGCCGTAATCACAATACTATACTACTCTTATCTCCACAAATACTACAACAT
>NW_025946252.1:0-3880 GCF_000764305.2 Hyalella azteca | reverse complement strand
GACTTTCATGAACAACTTTCATGGACAACTTTCATGACGACTATCATGAACGACTATCATGAACGGCTATCATGAACGACTTTCATGAACAACTTCCATGGACAACTTTCATGGACAACTTTCATGAACAACTTTCATGGACCACTTGCATGAGCAACTTTCATGGACAACTTTCATGGACAACTTTCATGGACAACTTTCATGGACCACTTTCATGAACAACTTTCATGGACCACTTGCATGAACAACTTTCATGGACAACTTTCACGGACAACTTTCATGAACAACTTTCATGGACCACTTTCATGGACCACTTTCATGAACAACTTTCATGAACAACTTTCATGGACAACTTTCATGAACAACTTTCATGGACAATCACGGACAACTTTCATGAACAACTTTCATGGACCACTTTCATGGACCACTTTCATGAACAACTTTCATGAACAACTTTTATGAACAACTCACGAAGCAGTTTCATGGTTTGGCCCGCGAAAGTTATTGCTGCTCGGACGGAAGACTCCTGCGGCGCCGTTGCTGAGAGTCTCAGCCGTGAACTTGTCTGCTATCAGAGTCACCTTTAGAAGGGGAAAAAATATTTGAGGAAAGAAAGGAGTTTGCACACGTGTGTTTGGGTCTAGAATGTGGTTGGGTCTACTTGCTAAGAAAGTTGTACGGAGGTGCGCTCAACTTTCTTTAGAAAAATATTTCATTTATCCATGATTTGAAATGATACGTATGTTAATCAAAATTTAATTGATCAATATGTTTCTCTTTGAGCTGATGGAATTTTTTTCCCTTTACTTGTGACGTCTCAGTAGAAATGACACGTGTGAACTTCTTCCAATTAGGCGGGAAAATTCGCCATTTCATAGGTTTAATAATGAATACTAAATATTAAAGGCCACAATAAAAATTTCATCATTTTTAAAGGATGTGAGGATATCTGCCGGTACGTTTAAGTTCAACGCGTCTAGAAATGTACATTCAATCTCTCTATCATTTAATGTTGAAAATTGTTACTACATAAACAAGATGTGTATGTAGATGCTGTTTATAAATTGCCTACATATGTATTCTCTTTTCCAATTAATGAAAAAACAGCAAATCTTGTTCTATCACATTCCAACCCTTTGATGCTGACTGCATAAAACTGTATCTAAAATTCAGATAAGATTTTAACTGCATTCTAATACTGAAAAATTAAGACGAATGATAAAGAGCATTAGAGCATTAAATACGCCCTGCCAAACTTTGCTGGCGATTTTCACACCTGATATTGAATCAAGCTCTCAACTGAAAGTTGAGAGCATGCAAGTGCTCTTAACTTCCTGCATTATTGTATGGTAAATACTGGACATATTATTTTACGACATGCAACGTCGTGATTACAACGCACAACTCCAACTGATTATCAGAGATAATCAGTTGCGAATCTTAAACTGTGCAAAGCATGTTCGGTGGCGGTGTCAATGTTTTTGAGTTGTGGATGAGGACACATCGATTCACACAATAAATTATTGTTCAAGAATAATTTTGATTTTTTTCCCAAAATGACATAATACAACGTGGCATTTGAATTTTACTCGGTTTTGGAAAAGTTTCGAAACTTTTACGAAAGAAGGAACAGAACGGCTAAAGTGTTTATGAAGAAAATTTGTTAGATACGCAAGCAAGTTTCATTATCTACCGAAAGTATCTACATTTATTTCATCACTCCTTACCTCCACCTGTGGTGCCACTTGTTGCAGCTGCGTGGCTGTGGTGAGACCCACAACACCAGCACCTACCACACATACTTTAGCTCTCATCACCACGGCACTACACGCCACTACATGTCACTTACACGTCACTACTTGCACGTCACTACTTGCACGTCACTACTTGCACGTCACTACTTGCACGTCACTACTTACACGTCACTACTTAAACGTCACTATACGTCGCTTATTTCAATTGTTTTTGATCTGACCTAACTGATATAAGCGTTACTTTGTCTTATTTATTTTCTCCTATTCTTATTACTTAGACGTAAGATGCACCAGTTCTTATTGATAACAATTTTAGAAATGACTGTAATAACAAGGAACCGGTTATTCTCGCAAAATAATTCCTGCCATTTGAGCATGGAGTGTTAATTATTATTATATATTTAGCATTTCATGTATTCTCTTTTCTCTTTCTAATAGAAATGAGTAGACATGAGAACCATTCAAAGTCAGTTCNAGGAGTCAAACTGACGACATCCGCCTAGAGTCACGTATTCGGGTCCAGGTAAGATGTACGTATCGTAATCGGAGTAAAACCCTTCTGTTATCCAAGGTGCTTTGACCTGCTCATAAATCATGAAGAGATTACAAATTGTGATATGAAACGAAAAATAATAAAAACATAGCATGCTTAGATTGCAAGGAGTGAAAGGGTGACAGGAAAGTTGAAGGGTGAAGGAGTCAAACTGACGACATCCGCCTAGAGTCACGTATTCGGGTCCAGGTAAGATGTACGTATCGTAATCGGAGTAAAACCCTTCTGTTATCCAAGGTGCTTTGACCTGCTCATAAATCATGAAGAGATTACAAATTGTGATATGAAACGAAAAATAATAAAAACATAGCATGCTTAGATTGCAAGGAGTGAAAGGGTGACAGGAAAGTTGAAGGGTGAAGGAGTCAAACTGACGACATCCGCCTAGAGTCACGTACTCGGGTCCAGGTAAGATGTACGTATCGTAATCGGAGTAAAACCCTTCTGTTATCCAAGGTGCTTTGACCTGCTCATAAATCATGAAGAGATTACAAATTGTGATATGAAACGAAAAATAATAAAAACATAGCATGCTTAGATTGCAAGGAGTGAAAGGGTGACAGGAAAGTTGAAGGGTGAAGGAGTCAAACTGACGACATCCGCCTAGAGTCACGTATTCGGGTCCAGGTAAGATGTACGTATCGTAATCGGAGTAAAACCCTTCTGTTATCCAAGGTGCTTTGACCTGCTCATAAATCATGAAGAGATTACAAATTGTGATATGAAACGAAAAATAATAAAAACATAGCATGCTTAGATTGCAAGGAGTGAAAGGGTGACAGGAAAGTTGAAGGGTGAAGGAGTCAAACTGACGACATCCGCCTAGAGTCACGTACTCGGTTCCAGGTAAGATGTACGTATCGTAATCGGAGTAAAACCCTTCTGTTATCCAAGGTGCTTTGACCTGCACAAAAATCATGAAGAGATTAGAAATTGTGATATGAAACGAAAAATAATAAAAACATAGCAAGATCAGATTGCAAGGGTAAAAGGGTAACAGGAAAGTAGAAGGGTGTTGTAGGAGTCAAACTGACGACATCCACCAAGAGTCACGTATTCATGTCCAGGTAAGATGTACGTATCGTACTCGGAGTAAAACCCTTCTGTTATCCAAGGTTCTTTGACCTGCTCATAAATCATGAAGAGATTAGAAATTGTAATATGAAACTATTACTCACGGTATTCTGTTCTCTGCCTATTTGATTTGTTTATGTCAACGTTATTAATAGAAAACCTCATGCCATGACCCACTAGTAGAACAATGAAATGCCAATATTATTCATTTTTTTGCACTAAGGTGGATTTGTGATGAATTAAATTAATATGTTTGGAATACAACTGGCCATTCATTGGAGCAGCATAACTCCGATTCATCATCTCACCTTTCTTTATATGAGAAAATGTTTCGGAGTTAATTTCCATCTTCAATTTCCGCCCCATTTTTGCTGCTTACAACACTCAGAGTGTCATGTCTGCTAAATTTTTGGTGCCGATTTTGAAATGTTTTACAACCAACCAATATACTTTTGACAATACTTACGTTTTCGTAGACCGCTTGAAGAGTTTTGCGAAT
>NW_025946251.1:0-508 GCF_000764305.2 Hyalella azteca | reverse complement strand
GCTAGCTCGGTCATCCACGGCAGGCTTCGCAAGTTCTTCCTGCAGGCAAGCAAACCAAAACTTGAGATGTTAAAACCCATTAAACAAACCAGCAATAGCAATAGCAAGTGCGACAACAAAATGGTGGAATACAGGTATAATTAATGGTACATTTCTGAAGGATTAAATAATGACCCATTCCATTGCTGGTACATGTCCAAAAGATTAATTAATGGTCCATTTCTAAGGGATTAATTAATGGTCCATTTATAACGGATTAATTAATGGTACATTTCTGAAGGATTAATTAACGGTCCAATTCTAGAGGATTGAGGGGACCGACTACCCTAAAATTTTCAATTTTGGCGTTTTTCGGTTTTTGGGCTCATCTTAAAGCTTACGTTTTGACGCATCCAACCGTACCAGAATCATCTCTCTACGTCGAAAAATGATTTCGTAACAGCCCCCCGAAGGGAGGGAGTTTTTAGAGCCCTTCAGTAAAGCCTATGGGATTAATTAGAAGGGTGGA
>NW_025946250.1:0-638 GCF_000764305.2 Hyalella azteca | reverse complement strand
AATATTCATTAGTGTTCTAATTCAAAGCCGTGTTGTATTCCAATACAGCTCACACAGCGAACGGAATTCGAACACGTGGATGACAGCATTACGTATCAGTATAATTTGAAGCGCGGACGGAATACGCCTCACCACGTGCCAAATATTGCCACACACAGTGTCGGAATGTAGGGATTTGATAGGTTTGCATTCTAAAGGCTTTTAAATAAATATGGCAACATTTTGTGACGTTTCATCATTGCTGGCGCGTGGTACGGTGTTTTGCGATTCACATAAAGCCAACAGAACTTGAGTAACGCATAGGGTTATTTTTTATAGTTTTTATTATAGTTTACCCTATATGTTTTTTGGGGTGTAAATTAAGTATCTGAAATCCATTTTTGGTAGTCGGCATTGGAAATTTTTAACACGTTGACTATGATTGCTTCATCTTATACAATTATTTTATTTTTTGTATGTTTTTTTTAGCAGGGTTGCCAGACGGTCATTTTTTCTGGACAAATTCCGTGATTTAGTTTTTCTCAATTGCGTTGGCTGGCTAAAATTTATAGGGGTACCTACTTCCTAATTAAATTTTAAATACTGCAAAAAGAGAATAAATGGAATTTTTATAGCAGAACCTACAAATAAACTAGTAT
>NW_025946249.1:0-429 GCF_000764305.2 Hyalella azteca | reverse complement strand
GTCTCGTGTTGCTATGTTGACGTCGCGTTGATATCAACAGTGACGTGTAGACGACGCGTATATGTCAACAGTGACGTGTAGGAGTCTTGGACTGACCGTAATTCTCCTTGTGGATATCCTGATGAGAGTCCCAGACGGCTGTTAGGATACCGATGAATGGTGGATGCCCGGTCAACTCTTGTGAGTGTAGAAGTCTTGGCCTGACAGTAATTCTCCTTGTGGATATCCTGATGAGAGTCCTAGACGGCTGTTAGGATACCGATGAATAGCGGATGCCTGGTCAACTCTTGTGAAGCTGAAGTTTCTGGCCTGAAATTCCGGGATTTGCATGGGGAAATGCAGCGGCCAGCTTAGTCCTTCATCAATAGGCAAATGCATTACAGGAGACATGCAAATAAATATATTATTCTACCTAAATCAATTCGATAA